>NC_092082.1:57040019-57042519 GCF_043229965.1 Drosophila suzukii
AGACAGACAGACAGACAGACAGACAGACAGACAGACAGACAGACAGACAGACAGACAGACAGACAGACAGACAGACAGACAGACAGACAGACAGACAGACAGACAGACAGACAGACAGACAGACAGACAGACAGACAGACAGACAGACAGACAGACAGACAGACAGACAGACAGACAGACAGACAGACAGACAGACAGACAGACAGACAGACAGACAGACAGACAGACAGACAGACAGACAGACAGACAGACAGACAGACAGACAGACAGACAGACAGACAGACAGACAGACAGACAGACAGACAGACAGACAGACAGACAGACAGACAGACAGACAGACAGACAGACAGACAGACAGACAGACAGACAGACAGACAGACAGACAGACAGACAGACAGACAGACAGACAGACAGACAGACAGACAGACAGACAGACAGACAGACAGACAGACAGACAGACAGACAGACAGACAGACAGACAGACAGACAGACAGACAGACAGACAGACAGACAGACAGACAGACAGACAGACAGACAGACAGACAGACAGACAGACAGACAGACAGACAGACAGACAGACAGACAGACAGACAGACAGACAGACAGACAGACAGACAGACAGACAGACAGACAGACAGACAGACAGACAGACAGACAGACAGACAGACAGACAGACAGACAGACAGACAGACAGACAGACAGACAGACAGACAGACAGACAGACAGACAGACAGACAGACAGACAGACAGACAGACAGACAGACAGACAGACAGACAGACAGACAGACAGACAGACAGACAGACAGACAGACAGACAGACAGACAGACAGACAGACAGACAGACAGACAGACAGACAGACAGACAGACAGACAGACAGACAGACAGACAGACAGACAGACAGACAGACAGACAGACAGACAGACAGACAGACAGACAGACAGACAGACAGACAGACAGACAGACAGACAGACAGACAGACAGACAGACAGACAGACAGACAGACAGACAGACAGACAGACAGACAGACAGACAGACAGACAGACAGACAGACAGACAGACAGACAGACAGACAGACAGACAGACAGACAGACAGACAGACAGACAGACAGACAGACAGACAGACAGACAGACAGACAGACAGACAGACAGACAGACAGACAGACAGACAGACAGACAGACAGACAGACAGACAGACAGACAGACAGACAGACAGACAGACAGACAGACAGACAGACAGACAGACAGACAGACAGACAGACAGACAGACAGACAGACAGACAGACAGACAGACAGACAGACAGACAGACAGACAGACAGACAGACAGACAGACAGACAGACAGACAGACAGACAGACAGACAGACAGACAGACAGACAGACAGACAGACAGACAGACAGACAGACAGACAGACAGACAGACAGACAGACAGACAGACAGACAGACAGACAGACAGACAGACAGACAGACAGACAGACAGACAGACAGACAGACAGACAGACAGACAGACAGACAGACAGACAGACAGACAGACAGACAGACAGACAGACAGACAGACAGACAGACAGACAGACAGACAGACAGACAGACAGACAGACAGACAGACAGACAGACAGACAGACAGACAGACAGACAGACAGACAGACAGACAGACAGACAGACAGACAGACAGACAGACAGACAGACAGACAGACAGACAGACAGACAGACAGACAGACAGACAGACAGACAGACAGACAGACAGACAGACAGACAGACAGACAGACAGACAGACAGACAGACAGACAGACAGACAGACAGACAGACAGACAGACAGACAGACAGACAGACAGACAGACAGACAGACAGACAGACAGACAGACAGACAGACAGACAGACAGACAGACAGACAGACAGACAGACAGACAGACAGACAGACAGACAGACAGACAGACAGACAGACAGACAGACAGACAGACAGACAGACAGACAGACAGACAGACAGACAGACAGACAGACAGACAGACAGACAGACAGACAGACAGACAGACAGACAGACAGACAGACAGACAGACAGACAGACAGACAGACAGACAGACAGACAGACAGACAGACAGACAGACAGACAGACAGACAGACAGACAGACAGACAGACAGACAGACAGACAGACAGACAGACAGACAGACAGACAGACAGACAGACAGACAGACAGACAGACAGACAGACAGACAGACAGACAGACAGACAGACAGACAGACAGACAGACAGACAGACAGACAGACAGACAGACAGACAGACAGACAGACAGACAGACAGACAGACAGACAGACAGACAGACAGACAGACAGACAGACAGACAGACAGACAGACAGACAGACAGACAGACAGACAGACAGACAGACAGACAGACAGACAGACAGACAGACAGACAGACAGACAGACAGACAGACAGACAGACAGACAGACAGACAGACAGACAGACAGACAGACAGACAGACAGACAGACAGACAGACAGACAGAC